>NC_089806.1:37986383-38033883 GCF_029633855.1 Hoplias malabaricus | reverse complement strand
GTGTGGTGTGTTCTCCCTGTGTCTGCGTGGGTTTCCTCCAGGTGACTGTCTGTGAGGAGTGTGGTGTGTTCTCTCTGTGTCTGCGTGGGTTTCCTCCGGGTGACTGTCTGTGAGGAGTGTGGTGTGTTCTCCCTGTGTCTGCGTGGGTTTCCTCCAGGTGACTGTCTGTGAGGAGTGTGGTGTGTTCTCTCTGTGTCTGCGTGGGTTTCCTCCGGGTGACTGTCTGTGAGGAGTGTGGTGTGTTCTCCCTGTGTCTGCGTGGGTTTCCTCCGGGTGACTGTCTGTGAGGAGTGTGGTGTGTTCTCCCTGTGTCTGCGTGGGTTTCCTCCAGGTGACTGTCTGTGAGGAGTGTGGTGTGTTCTCCCTGTGTCTGCGTGGGTTTCCTCCAGGTGACTGTCTGTGAGGAGTGTGGTGTGTTCTCCCTGTGTCTGCGTGGGTTTCCTCCGGGTGACTGTCTGTGAGGAGTGTGGTGTGTTCTCCCTGTGTCTGCGTGGGTTTCCTCCGGGTGACTGTCTGTGAGGAGTGTGGTGTGTTCTCCTTGTGTCTGTGTGGGTTTCCTCCGGGTGACTGTCTGTGAGGAGTGTGGTGTGTTCTCCCTGTGTCTGCGTGGGTTTCCTCCGGGTGACTGTCTGTGAGGAGTGTGGTGTGTTCTCCCTGTGTCTGCGTGGGTTTCCTCCGGGTGACTGTCTGTGAGGAGTGTGGTGTGTTCTCCCTGTGTCTGCATGGGTTTCCTCCGGGTGACTGTCTGTGAGGAGTGTGGTGTGTTCTCCCTGTGTCTGCGTGGGTTTCCTCCGGGTGACTGTCTGTGAGGAGTGTGGTGTGTTCTCCCTGTGTCTGCGTGGGTTTCCTCCGGGTGACTGTCTGTGAGGAGTGTGGTGTGTTCTCCCTGTGTCTGCGTGGGTTTCCTCCGGGTGACTGTCTGTGAGGAGTGTGGTTTGTTCTCCTTGTGTCTGTGTGGGTTTCCTCCGGGTGACTGTCTGTGAGGAGTGTGGTGTGTTCTCCCTGTGTCTGCGTGGGTTTCCTCCGGGTGACTGTCTGTGAGGAGTGTGGTGTGTTCTCCCTGTGTCTGCGTGGGTTTCCTCCAGGTGACTGTCTGTGAGGAGTGTGGTGTGTTCTTTCTGTGTCTGCGTGGGTTTCCTCCGGGTGACTGTCTGTGAGGAGTGTGGTGTGTTCTCCCTGTGTCTGCGTGGGTTTCCTCCAGGTGACTGTCTGTGAGGAGTGTGGTGTGTTCTCTCTGTGTCTGCGTGGGTTTCCTCCGGGTGACTGTCTGTGAGGAGTGTGGTGTGTTCTCCCTGTGTCTGCGTGGGTTTCCTCCAGGTGACTGTCTGTGAGGAGTGTGGTGTGTTCTCTCTGTGTCTGCGTGGGTTTCCTCCGGGTGACTGTCTGTGAGGAGTGTGGTGTGTTCTTCCTGTGTCTGCACCCAATGGTTCCGGGTAGGCTCTGGATCCACTGCGACCCTGAACTGGATAAGCGCTTACAGACAATGAATTAATGTAAACTTTTTAAACATTTCATGGTGAATTTAACCATTTCCAAATGAATAAAAAAACACAATTCAAAATATCACTCAGTCACACTCTGTGACATGCTGTTATTAGTTGTGTATGTCTTTCTGTGCAGGAACTGAGTTCAGAGTAATAAGTCTCTATTGATTCTTCTTCTCGTAATGCTTTAGACTGACACCTCATCGCCTGGATGTAACAGATTCTGTACTAAACTTGTTTTTAAATGTGTTTGCCCCCTGTGTGCAGGACCCACTCTCTGAAGCACATTCCTAAATATTGTTCTTGTCTTATTGTGGTGAAAACGACTTGCTGCTTTAAATTGAAGTGCTTCAAATAGCTTGTTTTAAAGCTTGGTACATTTTTACAGAGGAAATATCTCATTGGTAATGGCTGGTACTCGAGGCTTAAGGCTCTGGTTTCGTGTCAACTCTATGCGCAATGATCATTAATTCTTTCATGTTCCTGGCTCAGACCCAGGTACTCACAGCACGGGAGTTGCGAGCTTCCTTAAGAACCTGTTTAGCTGCCTGCAGCTCCTCCACCTCCGCCACACCACGCAGAACACACACCTGCTGCTGCACCCGCACACACAAGCGCTCCATCACCTGAGGGAGAGACACAGGATCAGACACACACTTTTTAAGTTAGCCGGCACACAAAGTATCACAGAGAGACAGTGTCAAATAGAACTGTGTCAAATACGGAATCAGTGCAGTACACATGTTATTAAAGAACTGCATTACAAGAAATTTAACAAGTACAGTGGACCTCTACTAACGAACTTTCCAAGATACGAACTGGGCATTTGAATATTTTTTTGCCTCCACCAACGAACCATGACTGTAGAAACGAACCCGAGCCTTCACCGAGCCGACGGCTGGAAATGGCCACTGACCCCAATAGGCGAGTCTCCCAGCGCGCCCAGACTTGAGTGAGCTTTTAAGATTAGCACATTGTAGCTTTAGCAATTTAGCATTAGTGTAAATAGCAGACATCGAAGTTCGTGCTAAGTTAAGCCGTATCTACGCTTCGTCTCCCCACATTCACCACCTACTCTCCGTTATTCCACCCACCCCCCACCTCCCGTCATACAGCCAGTGCCTGTGTTACTCCTCCAGCCAGTCGTCACGTCTTCAAGGTAGCGATGTGTAACCACTTAAAACTTTATTTCTTTTTTATCACTGTTACCACTGTGTTTCTCTTTTATTGTTAGTAATGCTACATGTGTTTTTTTACTAATTTGAGAGTGTTGTAAACATATATCAGCGCAAAAAGGGTGACTTTCGGAGTGGGGGCTGGAACGCATTAATTGCTTTTCCATTATTTTAAATGGGGAAAATTGACTCGAGAAACGAACTTTTCTACTTATGAACCGGGTCACGGAACGGATCAAATTCATAGGTAGAGGTTCCACTGTATATAAAAATGTCTGTAAATATTACGTCATTGATATGAATGGCATGCCATTTAGAAAAAGCAAAAAAATAAAAATAAAATAAAAAACCCACAGATTTTTATTTTTCAGATGAACATTTTTTCTTATTTTTAATTTTTGTCGTAATTTTAAAATCGCCAGCTGCTTCTTAAACAGTGTGGAAAATGTCAAGATGCTTTGAACAATAGAAACTGTCGAAAACGATTAGTAATAAAGCGTCTTAATTCACATTAATGTGCGCAAATTCATTTTCATTTCAAATAAATGGATTGTGATTTCACCTTGTGTTACATTTATAACAAAACACACTGCTTTTTACTATAAAACCTCTCTTCATTGTCAAATATGGGAAAATAATGAGGCAATAAATTGTGATAATCTGCAAAAGCTAATAAGATTAATCACGATTCATTATTAGAAGGCTTTGACAGCTCTGATTACAGTAAAGCATTGTCTATTTGAATACCCATTGTTCCTAACATTCCAAAGAGACAATGTTTTACTCGTAATGGGGCTCTGCCGAATCACAGCATGTTCAGGGTAAAGCACTGAGTCACTGGGATTTTAAAAACCGTGGATGCTTGGTTTGCCGCCATGTTGGAAATATCCATCCCCCGAGAGGCACACACCTGTTCTGCAGTGCTGGTGACCAGGCCTTGGTGCAGGCGGAGAGCTTGTCTCTGAGAGAACCGCTGAGTCTGGTTATTCCTCAGCAAAGCTCTCTGAATCTGGAACAGCAGAAGAGAAGTCATCAAACCCAATCTCCCTGCTCTCTTCGCCTGCCAGCCCATACGCTCATGACTGAGATCTGAACACAGTGTCCAAGTCGAGATGAAACAGCCTCTTCAGCTCAGATCCCCTCTGTGATCTGGTGTAAATAAGTGAGTCCGTGGCCTTTTCGTCAAACACACACACACACACTCACTCACAGACTTCCAAGGCTCGCTTGATGCATTATTCATTTCACAAGTTAGGCTATTTTCTCATTTATGTGCATTTGCCTAATAGATGAGCTACACCATGTTAAATGACATTTTCATGAGAGCGTGAGAATGTTTATGGATCGAGAGCCCTGGGATATTCAGAGTAAACACAGCTGACAATATTGGAGCTGCTTGAAAGCCAACCTATACTTAAATGAACAGGATGTAGCTGCCCTTGTTTGTGCTACTCATCCTCTAGCTCTCCACTGGTGACAGAGTCATTCCTGGCTTGATGTTTCAGGCAGAGGGCCACTCCCAGTCTTGCAGTCTCCAACAATAACTTACCCCTCCAAAAAATTTTTTCGGAAGTGAAGAGTATTAATAGGAAGCTTGTGCACTCATCGCTGCAGTAACAGCTTCTAATCTCCAGGGAAGGCTTGCTCTAGAGAAGGCAGCTCCACTGCCCAGTGCCTGGAGGCTTTCTACACATCTAGTCAGCACTTGGCACTGAGCACAATGACCTTAGACTTGTGTATAGCAGCTCTAGATCATCCCAGTCTATACACTACAACTGTGTGCAAAATGGAAGACCTGTGGCAGAAAAGGGTGCACCTTAACCCTTTAATGTCCTTACACAACTTCAAAAAGTTGAGCATGACGTTAAAGGGCTAGAGTGGCTAAAATATAGGGGTGTCTATGAACTTTTGGACATAACAAAACAGCAGAAAACAACACAATGACAAAGTCGGAAGGTGACATGAAGGGGATATTGATTTATTAACTCTACCTTTGTAAGAGCCTGCTCTGTCTTTTCTGGAGAAATCCGATAAGCTTGAGTGACATCACTCAGAGGAATGGGCATGTACTGCAGAGTGAAATTACTGTAAGAGAAGAGAAGAGAAGAGAAGAGAAGAGGAGAGAAGAGAAGAGAAGAGGAGAGGAGAGAAGACAAGACAAGAAAAGACAAGAGAAGAAAAGAGAAAAGAAGAGGAGAGTAGAGAAGAGAAGATGAGAGGAGGGGAGAAGAGAGGAGAGAAGACAAGACAAGACAAGAGAAGAAGAGAAGAGAGGAGAAGAAAAGAGAAGAGAGGAGAAGAGAAGAGAAGAGAAGAGAGGAGAAGAGAAAAGAAGAGAAGAGGAGAGGAGAGAAGACAAGAAAAGACAAGAGAAGAGAAGAGAAGAGAAGAGAAAAGAAGAGGAGAGGAGAGGAGAAGAGAGGAGAGAAGACAAGACAAAAAGAGAAGAGAGGAGAAGAAAAGAGAAGAGAGGAGAAGAGAAGAGAGGAGAAGAGAAAAGAAGAGAAGAGACAAGAAAAGACAAGAGAAGAGAAAAGAAGAGGAGAGAAGAGAAGAGGAGAGAAGACAAGAAAAGAAGAGAAGAGAAGAGAAGAGAAGAGAAGAGAAGAAAACTAAAATGAAATGCCTTTGGTGCATTATTGTCTTTATTTATTTTAATTCTCACAACAGATTTGCTGAGACAAAAGTGTACTTTGGCCCAGGGGTTTATGTGCGAGACCAGCATAATGACCACTATTTTTGGGTCTGTGTTTGTGTTTTCCTGCATGTCCCCAGGAAAGTAATTTGTTTGAAATATGATATAATGTGATATAATATTTATTACTCCTGACCATGGCTAAAAGTGGGCTGTCACATTTTATCTATGGGTGCAAGAGATTATGCAATTTATTGTCCTGGAAAACTGACCTCTACAGAACTGAGAACTGGTACATATTTGTGTGTGTGTGTGTGTGTGTCTGTGTGTCTTACTGCTCCAGAGCTCGAGCAACATCCATAAGTCCGGTAGCTGTGGTATTATTCCGGTCCCAGGTCACACTCCTGTTAGAAAGAGGTGGACAACATGAATAAAGTCCACTATGTGCCTGTAGTAATTGTAGTAGAAGTGGAATTGCACGTATTTCACAAGCTAATCTGTTTAGCTATAACCAACGTTATATAACTTGTAAAACTCTTGAGAAACTTATCAACTCAGAACTGTTTACAGTGCTGGTCGTAGCAACAAGACGTCTGAAGCCTTAAAAGACCATATGAATCTTTGATGAACAAAAGCCATGTGAAAACTTGCCCTAAAAATGTCCTTTAAAAACACAGTTAGGAGATCCACATGTGGCCCAGATCAGTTCTCTTACAGCCCACACTTGGCCTTGAATGACAGCATTGAATCAGGGTGAATCTGTAGTCACACGTATTGTAGGCACATGTCTAACAGAATCTCTACTTGCTGCAGCTTGTATGTGTATGGCATTGTATTATTATGACTCTGAGCACTTGAAATTTGGATTTAAACTCAACAAGCTACATTTGTTTCAGTCCAGTTCATGAGTTTCAGTTGCACTTATATATTTTAAGTTCATGTATGAGTCGCATGTCTAAAAAATGAGGATTTTATGTGTTTCCATTGCTTTAGAAGTGAGTTTATGCAGAAATGTGTGTTCTTTCCCATGCCTGGAGGCGTGTGTTGTGAATGATCTGATCGTTAAACTCATTCACGTTACACTGCCATTTCTCGTTAGCTACATCAGCCTCGTAGCTCCAGCGCTAAACCGAAGAAGCAAACTTCAGACAGCAGACATGTACCGCCTGAGTTTTCACTGTTTTCAATGTAAAACTGACAAAATATAAATGTGATTTCACACCATGACATTTTTAAGATTACGTTTTTTGGGTCCTGTTTTTGACCCTTCTCTCCGCCATCTCTCTCTCCCTCTCTTCCTCCCTTCTTTCCCTTCTCTCTGCCTTTCTCACTCTCCTTTCCTCCATCCCCATCTATTCCCCCTCTCTCCTTCTTTTTATCTCTCTCTCTCTCTAACACTCTCTTGCCCACCCCACCCACCCCATCTCACTCACTGTCTCCCTTCCTTCTTCTCCCCGTCTCACCTCAGTGTGGTGTTGATCTGCAGGGCTTTGCTGAGCATCTTGGCCCCAATGTCCTCCATGCTGTTCCCACTCAGGTCCACTTTCCTGAGACAGGCGTTACTGCCCAACGCGTTCACCAGCACAGTGCCTCGAGAACGCAGGCGGGAGTCCACTAGAGACAGAGACTGAAGAACCTGAAGAACAGAGAGAGAGAGAGAGAGAGAGAGAGAGAGAGAGAGAGAGAGAGAGAGAGAGAGAGAGAGAGAGAGAAAGAGAGAGTGTGAAAGAGTTAGATGAGAGAGAGAGATGAGAAAGGGTCACTAATCAGCATCATTGAACTGAACTGATTCACTTAATTGAAATAAATGTACTGAACTGAAATTATCGAGAGAGGTGAGATGAATGAGAAAACAGAGAGCGTGAGAGCATGATAGAGAGAGAGAGAGAGAGAGAGAGAGAGAGAGACAGAGAGAGAGCGAGCAAGAGAGAGAGAGAGAGAGTGAGAGAGAGAGACACAGAGAGAGAGCAAGAGAGAGAGAGAGAGAGAGAGAAAGAGACAGAGAGAGAGAGAGAGAGAGCAAGAGAGAGCGAGAGAGAAAGAGAGAGAGGATGAGAGAGAGAGAGAGAGAGAGAGAGAGAGAGAGAGAGAGAGGATGAGAGAGAGAGAGAGAGAGAGAGAGAGAGAGAGAGAGAGAGAGAGAGAGAGAGAGAGAGAGAGAGAGGATGATAGAGAGTGTGAAAGAGTTATTGCTTTGGCATTTGCCCACTATTGAACTGACTGAATCAAACTGAGCTGAATTTTATTGGGAGGCAAAGAGAGAAAGCTGAGAGAGGAGAGAGAGAGAGAGAGAGAGAGAGAGAGAGAGAGAGAGAGAGAGAGATGGAAGGTAAGTGGAGATAATGAGTAAATGGAGTGGAGAGAGGAAGAGTGGAGACAATAAAGGCAAAAGAGGAAATAAAAGCAGATAATACAAGAATACTTAGGTAAATACAATGAAACACATCCTGTGTTTGATACGTTGCTCTGTTGATATAAAGGTTCCAATAATAGATAATATAATAGATAATAATAATATAATAACAACAACAACCCTGGCCCATATTCACAGACCCTAACATGTCTAGAACACCCAGGAAACCTAGGACAATAGGAAACATGTTTTCTTATTTTCTCATAATATTTCAACACTTCAAACTCAAAACAAAATTCTGGACTCCCGTCTCTTTGTTCAGGTCATGGAGTCCTAACCAATGGGAACGCTTGCTTGGCAGTATCTACCCAGACGCCACAATTCAGGTCAAAAGTCATAAAGCTTGGTCTGCTTTAACAGTGTGTATGTGTGAATACACTAATGTAGAGATATTGTTCCACTTCAAAGAGAGAAGAAAGGAAAATTGAAGAGAGAAAACAAAGCAAAGGGGAGCTGTGAGGTGGGAGATGGGAGCTCTTGTAAAACAAAGAGAACGCTCCCTCACTCCCTGACTGGCATGATATTATAAACACTGTCAATTATTCAATACACAATATGGCACGCTGCACTAGAACAGAGAGATCTTTTTGTGAGTGTGGGGGTGTGTGTGGGCGTGTACCTCAGTGTTCGTGTGTTATGTGTGTGTTGTGTTTGTGTGTGTGTGTGTTGTGTGTGCTATAGTGTTGTGTATATTTGTGTGTGTGTTGTGTTTCTGTGTGTTGTGTGTGTTTGTGTTAGTGTGGTGTGTGTGTGTTTGTTTATTGTGTTGTGTTTTTGTGTTTGTTTGTGTCTGTGTGTGTGTGTTTGTGTTGTGTGTTAGTGTGTTGTGTGTGCTTGTGTGTGTGCTGTGTTTGTTTGTGTGTATGTGTTGTGTGATTGTGTTGTGTGTGTTAGTGTGTTGTGTGTGCTGTGTTTGTTTGTGTGTATGTGTTGTGTGTTTGTTTGTGTGTATGTGTTGTGTGTTTGTTTGTGTGTATGTGTTGTGTGTTTGTGTTTGTTTGTGTGTATGTGTTGTGTGTTTGTGTTGTGTTTGTGCGTTGTGTTTGTTAGTGTGTTGTGTGTTTGTGCAATCATTTGTGTTTGTTGTGTGTGTGTGTGTTTGTGTGTATGTGTTGTGTTTGTACGTTGTGTGTGCTTGTCTGTGTGTTGTGTTTTTGTGCAATCATTTGTGTTTGTTGTGTGTGTGTGTGTTTGTGTGCAAAAGGATTCAGGTGAATTTCAATGCTACATACACACTCTTCCTCTTGTATGAGCTGGACTAATTTCTGCAGAATTTCATCCAGTACCCTGCAAAGAAAAGAGAGACAGAGGAAAACGAAATAAGACTGGGATCATTTTCTTTTTCCTCTTACAGTATTATTGCAAAATTCAGAGGCCACGCTTTCATGTTTATAATTTAATACCAAAATAGTCATTCAGTACAAGTTGTTCTTTTTCAGCATCAGGAAGAAAACAACACAGGACATACATTTAGAAGACACTGTGTGCTCCCTTCGGCTTTATTAAAGCTTCAATTCCATTTAGAGGGCTTGCTTTCAGTTCGTCAAAGAAACAAAAAATATAAGTTCAAAGTTGTCTGCATTTTGTAAACTTCTAAATAGAATAGAAAGTCTGAAAGGATGGAAGAGACAAGTTGGCAGTAGGAAAGTATAGAATTAATAAATTAAAAACTGTTTTGTTATATCAATCCATTCATTATCTGTAACCCTTATCCAGTTCAGGGTTGCGGTGGGTCCAGAGCCTACCTGGAATCATTGGGTGCAAGGCGGGAATACACCCTGGAGGGGGCGCCAGTCCTTCACAGGGCAACACACACACACACACACACACATTCAAACACATTCACTCACACCTATAGGCACTTCTGAGTCGCCAATCCACCTACCAACGTGTGTTTTTGGACTGTGGGAGGAAACCGGAGCACCCGGAGGAAACCCACGAGGACACAGGGAGAACACACCACACTCCTCACAGACAGTCACTCGGAGGAAACCCACACAGACACAGGGAGAACACACCACACCACAGACACCCGGAGCAGGATTCGAACCCACAACCTCCTGGAGCTGTGTGACTGCGACACTACCTGCTGCGTCACCGAGCTGCCCCTTCTGTTATTCATAGCTTTTTTCTTACACTTAAAAATTGTTAACTTGTATTTAACTGCAGTTTTGTATAAAATATCATGAGGAAATGGTTTCTGAATTCAAGTACTAACAATTGTCACAGCAGGTAGTTGCAGGAACTGGTGTACAAACCCAGCCCTTGCTGTTTCTGAACTCTCCGTGTACCGTGATACTGTGACCAACTGTTCCCAGGTCTTCTCAGTGTGTATACATTACGTCTCTATCTTTTCCTTTGCTTGACATGGTCTGTATTTACATGCAGCCTGAAAATGCTTTAATAATCCAACTCACAGCCCAATCGGAATAGAATATGTCTACGTACACCCCTCAGTTCGAATGGACTACTCTGACTGAATGACAATTTCTATCCAGCTTAATGAGGTAATCCTGTAAATAATCAATTAAGCAGAAGGATAATAGTGATGTAAATGCCTGTAGCTGATTACATTCCCAACTCCGCCAGATAATCTTTCATTACAGAGAAAACAATCATAAATGACTGCCGTGTCATATGGAAATTTTGCATCCCACTCAAAAGCAGTGAATTCATTCAGTACTATTCTCTCACTCAGTCTTTACAGCGTACTTTTGTCTGGTTTTATCATTGGTGGTGAGACATCAGCATTCAGCTGATATGTCACAGATCACTGCAGGACAAGACATCTTCCTCTCTCGCTTCCTTTAAAGGGAATATATTATGAAAAAACACTTTTTTTTAGTGTGTGTGCATTTTAATCGGGGGATCTGGAGCCTACCCACAAACCCACAAACTGTAAAAGAAGACCACACAGTAAGTTTTTTCTGGATTGTCCAAGTCAGAAAACAAGGAATAAAACCAGTCATTCTGATTATGTATAGAGCATAGATTTTAGAACTGCCCCCCCATCCCCACCCCGAGTCTCTCCAATCACAGCGCTGGACCCACATTTATGTGACAGGGCCATGACAACGTTAGACAGAGTAAATTAAAACAACAAGTGTGGATAAATAAGAGCACTGAGTAAAAACACACAAAATGAGCACAGAAGGAAGAGAACTGAGAGAAAATGGCTAAAATCCAGAGCATATGCTCCTCAATCATCAGTGTTGCACTCGCACTGAAATGTGGCTCATTTTCATTTAATGGAACAGGCGCTGAAACTGGTCGCTCTGAACAGGGCTGTGTAGAACACTGCTGTTGTTTGATCCTTGTGGTAATTTGAACACAGTATGAAATAAACATTACATTCAGATGGCAGAACTGTGATTATCTGTAATGTAAACATAAAGAGATATTCCCCAGGTTGTTGAGCAATGAACTCAATCACACTGGCATCTCTGAAAATCTCTGCATGTAAACCACTGTGCAGAACTCACTTTTTGTGAGTACTAATGTAGTTAGTCTTTGCTTTCTAGCCTAGTGTTTAAATCTGAAACAGAATGTCTCTGTTAACCTGATCAATTTTACCAGAAATCAAGCCCAGGGGTTGTTTTTACTGTAAAAGTCAAGCTAAATATAAAATGTTTTGTGAACCCACATGTTTCTTGCCTTCTGTTTTGAGGACTTACGCTGCATTCCATTTCAACTCATATGAGGGGATTTCCAAGTTCCAAGTAGAATATATCAACTGGAATGCCTCGAGGTTGTATTTTTAGAGTTCAGAATCCAAAGTGGCTTCCCGCACATCAACAGTGTGTAAAAGCAGTAGTGCTATACAGTTTAACAGCACTTAAATCTAGCTTTGTCCCATTAAGTCAGCCGTACACACAGTACTGTCCAACTACTGGTGTTTGTATGTGTAAAATATCGCATAATGTGCTATTATTAACTTGTATCACAAACAATGCTGACTGGAAAAAGCTAACGATGATAGCAAGCTAACAAAGCTAATTGGGAAAAGCTAACAATGATAACAAGCTAACAAACCTAATTGGGAAAAGCTAACAATGATAACAAGCTAACAAAGCTAATTGGGAAAAGCTAACAATGATAACAAGCTAACAAATCTAATTGGGAAAAGCTAACAATGATAACAAGCTAACAAAGCTAATTGGGAAAAGCTAACAATGATAACAAGCTAACAAAGCTAATTGGGAATTTCTAACAATGATAACCTAGGGAAAAGGCTTTTCTGAATAAACTGGAATGCTATTTCCAGCTCTTACAAGGTAAATGCAAGCATTAGCCATGTCTTTGTTCTTAGTTTTAATCCAACTCCTGTTTCTTTATGATCTTTTTTTTTGTTCTGTTTGATGCTATACAAGTTATCAAATCAAACCACTCATGCCTGCATCCTGCTTCGATGCGTTCCATGTTATGCTGTTAATTCTATCTGTTCAAACAAATTAACCCTCAGAAAATCAAGTATTATTATAGGTACTGTATACTGAGTCATGAAATGTATATAAATATAATGATACTATACTTCTGGCACTGTGCCCACCTACAGCTACAGTGTGGCCAAGGCAATCTCAAGATCCGTGGCTTTTATTACACTGAAGAATATGAGCTGAGCATTAAAAGCTTATGATATTATGCATATAAAGCTTATTGTATTTAGCTATATTGATAATGTACTCTTGGTCTGTGAGTTAATGGCTGATTTGAAAGGCTTTAGTGAAGTGATTAAGCTTAAGTGCAAAATGTATAGGCTGAATGTGAATAGCTTTCAGGGTCTGAACAGACAAGAGATGCATTAAGACACTATACAAAGACCAAATGTCGCACTCTCTCTCTCTCTCTCTCACTCACTCACACACACAAATTCACACTCACTGTTGATTTTATTAGACTTTTCCATTTTCTGACCAATTTATGAGGCCCCATCATATTGGTCCACTGTAGAACAGCCTTTACAGGACTGTACACACTTTATTAGCTCCCTCTATGCTATTCATCAAATCAATGGTCAGCTTCTGAACTCAGGACCCATGTTGTCCAGATATATTTAAAATGATGAACTATTTTCAACACACTAACATTACAAAGTCATGTGTGTTGCAGATGTTTCACAGACATCAGTGTCATTGCTAGATATAACATTGTTAACCCCCCAAACATATCCAGCCAAGAGACTGATCACTGAGCTAAATTATGGCCATCAGTGCATCAACAAATTGGCTACAGTATATATACACAGCATATATAGCATAAATAAAACGTCTAAATGTTACCTGCTCTTGATGTTGAAGTTCTTGCCCAGGTGGAGGTGTTTGAGAGAGGGATGTTTGGACAGTGCGGGGAACACGGTCAGCAGGTCTGTATCAAAGCCTACAGCCAAACACAAGTTTCACCTTAATTCATTCAATTAACATCACTGTCCTAAACAGTAACCTGCAGGAGTGTAAAACAGCAATCACATGTTTAGCTTTTAATGTTAGTTCATGTAAATAGGTTTTATTTAGCAATGTTTGAGCTTTTGTATTGGTTCATCTACCACTAATGTTTCATACAAAGTAAATAGAGGTTTTGTACCATGGAAAACATAAGTTAATATGTCAATATTGGCTTAAAAGACTGTAAATGAAAGACTCAAATGTAACAAAGCAGTTTCTGAGTGCATTTTTGTGTAATTATACAGAGAACACATTACTTTTATTTGCTGAATATAAAATACTGGGGAATAAACACAGCATGAAATGGGCCCAGGCCAAGGCTAAAACACATTAAATATTTTAGATTATCCGAATATTACGACTTCATATATACAGTTGGGCTTTGTAATTAGCAAAAAAATGCCTTATTAAGATTTGTTCCCTGCTGCAGATATTGGGAATCTCATTTTTACTCAGGTGCACTTTCATAACAATTTAAAATTCACTGTAAATACCATTTTTTGCAATTAAATTTAACTTCGCATTCATCAGTGGCTAGGTCTCACTCTACCACGTGATGCTACCAAACTGGAAGGGTGAAGGTTAGCTCAGGTGAAGTCAGGAAATATGCCCTGTGAATGTATGTATATTTTAAAATATAATATAAACTGATTGTTTAGTATCTATAGGTACATGTCTTGTCTCTTTGTACAGAAACAACCTGTGGAGCCCAGGTCATGTGTCATTTCAATTATGTGGTTGAAGACTATAATGTGTGCCAGTGCATCTTGTTCGCTGGCGTGTACGAGAACAAATCATCTGCTCTGCAAACTCCAAACTGGATCGTCCTGGTACTTCATTTAAAGGTTGGCTTCTAAACCAGCTTCTGAAAGATTTCAAACTGATGCTGATGCTAATGCAACATACCTGGACCCTCTCAACATGCTGGGAGAAGAACATCTAATACTCATTTCATTACATAAGTCAACAGATCACACATGGGTAAAAATCACAGGGTGAATAGATGAGAGGAGGAATATCATACTAGGGCTGGGCGATAGCGCCCTAAAATATTATCACGATTTTAATGTATTTTCACAATAATTATATCCTTGGCGATATGACGAAACAATGAAAAATACTTTTTATTAATTTCACACTATTGCAACAAAAAAGAAATGTTATATTATTATTAACTATTCATTAATTAATTAATTAATTCATTCATTCATCATCTGTAACCCTTATCCAGTTCAGGGTCACGGTGGGTCCAGAGCCTTCCTGGAATCATTGGGCACAAGGCGGGAATACACACTGGAGGGGGCGCCAGTCCTTCACAGGGCAACACAAACACACACACACATTCACACCTACGGACACTTTTGAGTCACCTACCAATGTGTGTTTTTGAACTGTGGGAGGAAACCGGAGCACCCGGAGGAAACCCACGCAGACACAGGGAGAACACAACACACTCCTCACAGACAGTCACCCGGAGGAAACCCATGCAGACACAGGGAGAACACACCACACTCCTCACAGACAGTCACTCGGAGGAAACCCACGCAGACACAGAGAGAACACACCACACTCCTCACAGACAGTCACCCGGAGGAAACCCATGCAGACGCAGGGAGAACACACCACACTCCTCACAGACAGTCACTCGGAGGAAACCCACGCAGACACAGAGAGAACACACCACACTCCTCACAGACAGTCAACCAGAGGAAACCCACGCAGACACAGGGAGAACACACCACACTCCTCACAGACAGTCACTCGGAGGAAACCCACGCAGACACAGAGAGAACACACCACACTCCTCACAGACAGTCACCCAGAGGAAACTCATGCAGACACAGGGAGAACACACCACACTCCTCACAGACAGTCACCCGGAGGAAACCCACGCAGACACAGGGAGAACACACAACACTCCTCACAGACAGTCACCCGGAGCAGGAATGTGCTGTGTGACTGCGACACTACCTGCTGCGCCACCGTGCCGCCCTTATTATTATTTATATTGAATATATCTAATATATATTAAAAGTATTAAATTGTTTTATTTATTAAAAACTTTTATTTTACTACAAATGTAATTTCAATCAATCAGAGCCAATTTCTACTGTACTTCACTGTGTCTAAACGACTCGTGTAAAGAATGTATAACATGTTATGGCTATTTTAAACTAGTCATAAGGTAAACTTGTTAGAATATCACTATATTGACTTTTTTTAATCGTTTCAAAAATGATGACGATATTGTTGCGTACAATATGGCACAACCCTATATCATATTGAGAGAGAGAGAAAGAAAGAAATAGAGCGAGAGAGAGAGATAGATAGATAGAGAGAGAGAGAGAGAGAGAGAGAGAGAGAGAGAGAGAGAGAGACAGAGCGAGAGAAGCGATCATTAATTACTCTCTGCCCACAGATGGCTCTGGTATCATTTTGTTCTGCTGATTGAGCTCCTGGACTGCTCTGCTATTGCTCACATTTTACACTTTAGGGATTAAGCATTTTATTTCGGAGTAAAAGGATCCCAAAAGCAGCTGTTCCAGCTGACGCACCGTTCTGTTGGCTCGAAATCATCTGTAAGTGGGACAGCTCTACTATTAGGCCCTTGTGATATTTGTGTCATTTTAAACTAACAGCCAGTGAGAAAAGCAGGCTAATTTAGAAGAGAAATGGCCAGATAAAAAAGCTGAGATAAACAACACTGCCCCAGTAGATTACGGCGCTCATGGAGTTTAGAGAGGTTCCCTCACCGTTGTCTGAGATGTCCAGTGTAGCGATTGACATCACTCTGGGAAAGAGTTCCTGTATCACAGCTGCTCCTGCTGATCTCAGCTATATGAGGAGAGTGAACGAGTGAGAGAGCAAAATATATATATACAGTTAAACATGCTCCTAGTTATTATCTCATCTAAACCATCTTTCACATAATCAAAAGGGTTAAAAGACTTAAAATAAAACAGTAAATGAAGGAAAAACATACACAGAAATTAAAAATAGATATCAATATGGTGAAAAAGCCACAGAAAATAAAATTACACAGTGCAGTTTCTGCAGTGCTGAGCCCGGAGTAGCAAGGACAGATGCTCTATTCTCCCTGTTACAGTTCTGCGGAGCATCACAATGATATTGAAGCTGTGATTTTAAGGTGAAAATGCTACATGATGTTCCTTTAATATCCATCTACGATGATGCGGTGGACAGTGAACTGTGGGCTGCACTTAATAAAGATTTGATGAGGTCAAATGCATCTGGGAGACTTTGATTCAGTCGCTAAACCCATCCTGGAAGTGCACAGGGACCCTTATGACCATACGATGTATTTAATGTGAATGCTAATGTGTTCCATAGCATCCCCAACAGCAACAAAAGACCACCTTAATCAACTGCAACCTCACAGCAGAGACGCAGTGGGGGAGATGGATGTTATATTTTCCAGGCCATTACTATACAACTCAATATTTATAAGACGGCAATTATCAAGGCTAAACACGGTAATATAACTAAAGGAAAGTACTATCTCTGCTACTTCCCACAGACTCAGGCCCAGAATGTCAAAAGAGCTTTTAGGGAGCTAACAAAAGACAAGACCACTGTTTCACTGAGGGAGAACAACTAACCTCACACACAATATTAACAGAACACAACAATGATTCAGCTGTGTTTACTGTGTTCTGGCCTGTGGTCATGATCTTGTATGTTGTGTACTTCTACAACGTAGCTCTGTTTTGACTCTCTAGGTCAATGTACATGGACGCCATATTGGCATATGCACACACACACACACACACACACACACAAAGTAAACACAGACTAAGAGATACCTCACAGCCACTGATGTCAAGATGCAAGTCATTGATATGAGGATTGTTGGTCAGACCTAAGAACAGATTCCTTTGAGAGAGAGAGAGAGAGAGAGAGAGAGAGAGAAAGAGAGAGAGAGAGAGAGAGAGAGAGAGAGAGAGAGAGAGCGAGAGAGAGAGAGAGAGAGAGAGAGAGCGAAAGAGAGAGAAAGAGAGAGAGAGAGAGAGAGAGAGAAAGAGAGAGAGAGAGAGAGAGAGAAAGAGAGCGAGAGAGAGAGAGAGAGAGAGAGAGAGAGAGAGAGAAAAGAGAGAGAGAGAGAGAGAGAGAGAGAGAAGGAGAGAGAAATTCCTTTCACACTTTTGTATTGACACAGATAAACTCATACTAGGAAAAACATTGCAGCTGTGGCACATTTAACAAATAGAAATATACAAGTAAAATTGAGGCCCTCATTAAAGCTGTTCTAAAAGTTGGTTTCGGCCATTTTCATTCTCATGGGTTAAAGTCACTATTACTGTATTAAAAATGATAATTTGTATCACGTGTCACCAAACAGATACAGCAGATAAGTCCTGGCCATGGAAGACTGGCACCAAAATTGGCTTCTGGGAACCTGTGGCCCTTTTAAGTGTCTATTGGCACTTTTCCACTTCATGGTACCTACTCTACTACTCTACTCAACTCAATTCTAATTGCCTTTTTTTGTTTGTTTTTGTTTTGTTTTCCATTAGGTAAATCTGTTACCTGGCTCCTGCTCATTCCCGATTTCCCAAGTAGAGACTAATCCGTGGCGAATAAACCTTGCAGAGCGCTGACTGGCCCGAGAGACTTGTCAATTACAATAAAATGCAGACAACCAGCAGAAACTACCCGTTTGCTAAAACCCCAAGCTACAGCAGATATCACATTAGTCGGTGGAAACAAATTTTCTACCTAGTACCAAAAAGTGTGTAGAGCCAAGCTGAGTTTAGTAGTGTAGGTACCAGGTGTCCCTTGTGTGGAGCGGCCTGCTCCAGTGGGGTGTTTCCATGTGTCAAAAAGGCCATAGAAATGGGGGAGGCAGGTGTTTGCCCGACCAGGGCTAGAATATGTGTTCTGTAGGAATAGATTCAGTTGTTTTACCACTATATTTAGCATCGTTGGTCAGTAACAAGTTCCAGTTACTCGTTTACATGTACTTATGAACATTTTCTTAGTATGCTAGTGAAAATTATTTTTACACAAGAGTATTTGTGAGTACATGGACCTCTGCTAATTCTGCTTGGGGTTACATTACATTTAATCAACATGTAACCCATGTAGAGCTGTTTATTGCTGTGTTATAAAGTCTACAGAAGAGTGTGGCTGATTTAAATGTAACACTATTATCACTGTAATAAAGTGTGTGTGTGTGTGTGAAATTCTGTATGTGTCAAGAGCGAGGCCGACTGTGTTTTACTGGCTGAGTGCTCTTTCAAGTGCTGTCGATTTGAAATAGGTTTTTTTTTGAAGGGGAGAGCGCAATTACCCGGCACAGCATTGTAGAATGCCACTCGATGGACTGGATATTGAGTTGACCTCTGACTTTCAAGAAGAAGCATGGGTGACTCACCTGAGAGCTTCCGGGGGCAGCTTCATGGACGCCAGACTGACGTGAGTGAGGCTGAACGCAGAGCTGAAGAACTGACGAAACAAAGGTAGACTCTCCTTCACTTTCCTAATAAGAGAGAAAGGGAAAGAGAGGTTTATGAGCTTGTGAGGTATGATTAATAATTAGGGATGGCATGCACACACTTCACAGTGATTTGTTTTGATTATGATTATTTAGGATATGTTTCAGTTTAGTAATTCCTTCATTGTCTGTAAGCGCTTATCCAGATCAGGGTCGCAGTGGGTCCGGCGTCTACCCGGAATCATTCCTTCACAGGGCAACACACACACACTCAGACATTCACTCACACCTAGGGACGTTGGTATGATTCACAATTATGTTTAAAAATAAACAGAATGCTGGGAAAACCAATCACACCCAGTGCAGCTCCACACCCACATGCGTGCACACATACACAGAGGAAAGAACAGAGAGTTTAAGACAGGAGAATAAAGGTGGAAGGAATCAAACCTGTGAGAAAAGGAGTTTTTGGAGAGGTTGAGGTAAGAGAGATCAGCACAGCAGCCCCTGAGCAGAGCCCCAAACAGCTTCATTTCCAACCAGACAGAGACAGAGAGAGAGCGAAGTTAATCTCAGAATAAAAGAGTAACACAGAGAACAGAGTGCAAGCGAGGAGAAAGTGGACCATCGAGAGTTGCACAATTCACTGGCATAATGAAATTATGACAAACACATTTTCAAAAGCTGGTCAGTGGTTAATTTGTTTTAATAGCAGCTCTTAACATGGAAAGAGGGAGCAAAGGGTCAGAAATATAGAGAGCGAGAGAGAGCCAGAAAAGCTTCACAGAAGAGACTCGTTCAACAAGTGAGATGGAGGTTTGAGCTCTAGCCGTGCCATGTGCTGCACCCTTGTTGCCATTGACGGACAGCAGGGTTCCTCTATTTTCTATTTCCCTGCTACAAAACCTGGACAACTACAATTTATGTAAAACCTGAGGGGGGCAGCCCAGAGGCACAGAGGCAGAAACGAAATGGCTCCAAAGAAGTCTCTAATAAATCTAAAATGAATAATATACATTAAAGACCAACCTTTATTGCTCTATTGAGGCTTGTATACGATGTGGTTATTTTTCCTAATATGGGGTTTAGTAAAGACTGTGGCTGGAGGTGTGAAAACACGCTCTCTGGAGTGATTAATCATGCTTCACTATCTGGTAATCTCATAGATGATAATGTGCTAGCTGTGCCAAGTTTGATGGAGGACGAAAATTAGTCTGGGGCTGTGTTTTCAGGATTTGAGCTAGAGTCATGTTAAAGGAACACTATGTAGTATTTTTACCTTAAAATTTTAGCTTGCAGTGATTCACTGAGCTCTAATAGGGAGAATAGAGCCTTTGGTGCTGCTACTCTGAGCTCAGCATTGCGGAAAATGCACTTTATATACACTTTAGAGGAGGGTACGGAGCTACACAGTAGTTGTAGGTGGAGTCCAGGGGCAAAATCACTAAATCTTACCTAGTGTTCCTTAAAGACAATGACATTTTAGACACTTAAACACTTTTAAAATTGTGCACAAATTTGGGTTTTTGATGAGCTATGGGGCAACCTCTGGGGCCAACTGACAGCACCAAGGGGGGCAACTCTATAATAATGGCCATGGTCTTGGAAAGGGATGTACAACAAATTCCTATACACTCTTTCACAGCAATTTCAGGTGTGAATTGGACACATTTTGTCCATATAATTTGACAATACGCTCTGCTCTGTTTACTCAAAGTGAAGCTGATGATTTGATGATGTGCTGATGAACAAGCTGATTTCCCCAAGGATTTCCCCTCCTTTAAAAACCTGCAGTAAATTAGTTAATATCTTTAAAGCGTGTGGTTAGGATACCTATCACTACAAGTAAATTATAAGTCAACAAAATCACTCACGGAGTCCACGCAGCAGTCTGTAGCCGACAGGTCTAAATGCACTAAGCAGTTGGGCTGAGACAGGAACATGTGCAGATGCTGTGCAGGAAGAAAATCAAACAGAGTCACTGAACATTCACCATAAATGTAAACTCTTTTTTAAAATAATAATAATAATAATAATAATAATAATAATAAAGCATATTCATAAAAATGTGGGGTGCCCCCAAACATTTGATGGACAGCACTTGAGTGTGTGGTTCTGACCGTTGCATCCTCTCCTGACAGTATCCCAGGGTTTTTGCTCAGGTCCAGATGCAGGAGCGAGTTTGAGTAATCATCATTGGAGCAAAGAGCCTGGGAGAGAGACACCACGCCTGAAAGAGAGAGAGAGAGAGAGAGAGAGAGAGAAACAAACCCGTTAGACAAAAAACATCCCCTGCCCTAAATTGCTGGTTGAAGTAGGAAATTTCTTCCCTTTTGCTGCACTAACAGCCGCAGCTCTCCTAGGCTTTACACTGGATATTGGAACAAAGCATTCCCCCTGCTCCACATTCCTATACTGAAGGGCTAAATATCTCTTTAAGTAACCCTTGGCAATGCAAGATGAAAGAATGTGTCCAGTCCAAACCACACTAAGTATCTCAGTAGTACAAATGAATTCTTAAAAAACGGGAATAATGTGATATATTCAGTGTAAAGAACAGGTGGTCATTACAATTTATGACGAAAAATCAAATCATACTGTCACGCCCTTGTCCCGTCATGTCTGTTTTCCCTGCCATGTGCTCTCTTAGCACATGGCTCTGTGTGTTGTTGTCCATGTCTCCGCCCTTGTCCCGCCTTTGTTCTGCCGTCCTCGTTATCTGTTTCAGGTGTGTCTCGTCTATTCATGTATTTAAGCTCCCTGGTGTCTCTTCTGTGTATCGGTCATTTGTGTTGTTACCTTCCTAGTAAAGTCGTTTCGTTGTCTTTCCAAGTCATGTCGTGTTGTTTCTTTGTTTTGCATTGTTTAGTTTCATGGTTCCCAAGTCTGTCTGTCTTTGATTAATTTTTCTTGACGTTTTCACTATTGTCACCGTTTCCTTCCCACCGTCATTGTTGCAAGTCTGTCTGTTTCTGTTATTCCTCGTTTTGGATTGTTTCCTTGTCTTTTCCCTCTGTTTCTAGTTTTGTTTTTACCTAAGTCAGTCTGTCTCTGTTTGTTATAGTTCGCGTTAATAAAGTTCACTGTGTTTAGTGTGTGCGTCCGCCTCCATCAGTCCGCCCTTCGCATTCCTGACACATACATCAACAAAAAAATGAGAAAATATTTTTTTTTTCCACATCCCAATCCCCCTTCATTTTAATTTGAACCCATTACCCTTTATTTTATATAGTGGGTCTGGAGATAGAAACAAATCAACAGTGAGAGTAGAGAAGCACATTCTCTTATTGCCCACCATTGATGGGCTCTGAAGTCATTTCCGAACTCGTCTGTATCAGTCTTTGCCTTAATGCTGCATTAAATTAGCTTCCTCTAAACTATGGATATGTTTGATCTACAGAAATATGTTTTTCTAAAGATGGTACAAATGGAGCATTTGCTTTAAAAGAGCGTCTGAGAGATGGAGGCTCGGAAGAGCAAGAAAAAAAAACAAATTAGTGAAAGTAAGGAAGAGTAAAGAGAGGCAGGAAGAAGCTGATGGAAAGAAAATGGACTGGCCGTTACCAAACAAGACAGAGTCAACTTCAAACTACTGGTACTACTATTCATTTATTAATTTATCTTTTATAAACTCTCCACACTGATCAGGGTCCCAGTGGGTCTACACAGAATCACTAGGCAGTAGGCAAGAACACACCTTGGGTAGGCCACCAGTCCTTCACAGACTGTGTTAGCTCTTGGTCCAACGATGTTTCCAGCATCTGAATGGTTAAAGTGCTGAGGACTGCTGACACCACTCCAGATAAAGATAATTTATTGGCCCTAACTGCAGGTGCATGCCAGCTTCCACTGGCGTGATTTTTTATTGCACTCCCCCAGGCCCCAATTTTGTGATCTCTCAGAGAGAACATCTGGGCACAATCATGACACATTTTTGGCTGAATGTGGGCTGGAATGTCTATGTGTTATAGTGAGAAGGAACAAAGTGTAAATGTTTTAAAACAACCCATAGTGAAGGGCAGCACAGTGTTGGAGTCGCGCAGTCCCAGGGTTCTAGTGTTGTGTGTAGGGTGTGGGTCGAATAAGGGGTTTTCGACGCTGTGCAGTTCGGCTCAGCACAGGCCGACGGTGCACAGAGAGTGAAGGGTCTTTTTAAGTGTTTTGTCGGTTCTTAGCTTCATTCTCTCTTTTAACCAAACTCAGCAGTAAGCTCACAACTGGGGTGGGCTACAGGGCTTGTGTCTTTGTCCCCCACGTGTTTTCAAAGCTCTCTTAAATGCATATACATGAACCTTTTGGATGTGTACTTAAGGACACAGAACAGATATTTGACACACCACACACACGTCATAAATATCTCATTGTGAGATACTGTCCACATATTTAAATATCGTGGTATACTGTATTATTGTTATACCGCCCAAGCCTAGTGCATACTATACTCTTTTATAAGATGACACACACACACAAATACACACACATTAAAAAGCCCTTAAGGCACAGGCACTTCATTTACCAAGGGTGAGACAAATACAATACAGAAGATTCAAGCGTGGTGATTCAGACAAAAGAGAAATATTGGGGTCTGCGGACGTGAATAATGGTGCGCATGTAATTCCCGAGCTCCCACTGTTTCACTGAAAGCACATTTTTGCCATGTAAAAGTTTGATGAGCTCACTGATGCATATTTCACCGCGTGAGCATTAGAGCCAGCTGCAGGCTGTTCCTCGACAGAGAGGAAAAAACATTTCTCTCCATTTGTTTAGGATTTTACATTTGTTTGGGCTTTTTTTTTTCCTGAGCCATTGAGTTTTACGGGGAGGACAGCTGACACAAAGCTTCCATAAATCATGTATGAAGGGTGTTAAGGCTGGATTATGTGTGTAAATCTCTGCATGTGTGTGTGTGTAGTAGCTTCAGAACACACATTCTTAAAATCCATCACACAGCATTGGAAAATTCTGGCTTGTGTTAAAAACGTGTGTCTGTGTGTGTTACACTACATGTCCATAAGTATTTAGCCACACATTATTAGTAAATTCAGCTGTTTTAAAGATGAACCACCTGTTGCTGACAAATGCTATGCTACACAGAAGCCTAAAGTCACCAAACCCAATGGCAAACATGGGCTAGAGGAGTATAAAGCCACCCCAGCAATGGCCTGTGGCACATTGGAACTACAGTATCCAAGTTAAACCAATGGGGTGAGCTGGAGTTTGTGAACGAGAACTGATCATTAAACATTAGCACTTGACCTCATTATCACAATCGATTCCTCACAGCAATCCAAGAAAGCAGAAGCAGTAACTAGACAAACGTCTTAAATGTCTTGTATGTACCATAGCTTTCTTGTCTGTTTTCAAATACAATAGGTTTTGTGGCATTAATTATATTACTTTATTATTTATACCATTAGATAAGGTGGATGGTATAGCTGCCCAGTGGGTAATGATGCTACCAACCCCATGGCAGTCTAGGGTTCCGTTCCAAGTTCAGTCAAAAACACCATGTTATACCAATAAGAATCCTTGGGCAAGACTCCTAAGAGAAATCAGAGAAGTCTCTCTGGTCTCTGGATGAGAGCATATGTCAAATACCGTAACTGTAGAATGTAAATAAAGAGTGGCCCTAGGGGGTGCTGCTCACCTTTGGAGGAGAGGGATGTTTTGGACAAGTTGAGGAGACGAAGTCCTTTACTGAGACGACACACCTGCTGGATCAGGTTACACACGCCTAGAGAGGGGGGCAAAAAAAACAAAGAGAGAGAGAGAGAGAGAGAGAGAGGAGAGAGAGAGAGAGAGAGAGAGAGAGAGAGAGAGAGAGAGAGAGAGAGAGAGAGAGAGAGCAAGATAAGTAATAGGGAACATGTATGTTGGGTGTTGTTCCTGGGTGGGGAGTGGAAAGAAGAAAGAGTGTGAGAGAAAGACAGAAAGAAAGACATGAAGAGAGAGAGACAGAGAGAGAGAGAGAGAGAGTGAGAGAGAGAGAGAGAGAGAGAGAGAGAGAGAGAGAGAGAGAGAGAGAGAGAGAGAGAATGAGTGTGAGAGAGAGAATAGGCGAGAGAGACTGAGGGAGTCAGGCTTAATTAAAGAGGACTCATATTGTTCTGTCTCATTGAAATGATTTACGAGAAGAGATAAACAGCGAGGCAGAGCGAGATAAGCCACGAGAGAATGAAAAGAGCTGGAGAGAAAAAGGAGAGATAAAGTATACCGACAGAGGCAGCTCTGAACGTCAGCACAGATTAAGCGTCATAAATACGAGTGTGATGAAAATTAGAGAAAATGAGTCATTTTTATTGTAACTGTGCTCAGACAAACGGACTGTCGTGTGGGATATTCACTCATAAACACACCAAGACGTACATTAACTAAAGAGTACAGTTTAAAAGCTTTATGAAATAAGGGAAACACTGTAGTCACTCACTCCCTTTTTAGCAATTACTGTTTACATACAATTACTGTTTTAATACACAATTGCATTTTCTGTTTGTAGTAAACAATTACTGTTTTTTTTTCCAATATGTTAAACTTGTCAAACAAACTGTGAAAATGTGCACTAAAATATGCAGAAATTCCTGCAAATAAATGTTATCATTTTATCATTTTTAATAATATGTGGATAAAATATGAATACATTATTTTTAGCATTTTTCTCATACTTTTTTAGGAGCAGTTAGAAATTCAGTACCCAGACATTAACCAATATAAATGTTTGTGTGTGTGTGTGTGTGTGTGTGTGTGTGTGTGTGTGTGTGTGTGTGTGAGTGTGTGTGTGTGTGTGTGTGTGAGTGTGTGTGTGGTACCTTGATTGTCCAGTGTGTTATGGGCCAGGTTGAGAGAGTGGATCACTGAAGCTGGATTCTCTGAGAGTGCAACCGACAGCTTCTGGGGAAAGTCACTACAATCAGCACACACACACACACACACACACACACACACACACACATTTTTGTATTCATATAAATGCATGTGTCAACCGGGAATATACCAATGAGTATGTACACAGTTGCATGCAAAATTTGGGCACTTCATTGTGATATGTTTTATTCATTTTCCAAGTGAAAAGAAGTACACATCTTCTAAAGTAAACACACTTTTTATATGTATTTACTCCACAGCTTAGTCATTTCCAGATCCACCCATTCATTAGCCAGGACGTCCCACACTATCACACACTATGCTACCAAGCTGGAAGAGTGAGGGCGAGCACATGCTTCCTCTAAGAAGTTTACTGCAGCATCTTTCTGAACCGCACTAACACGACGCCACTGGACAGCTCAACACTAACTAACTAGATTTGCTATACCAGCTCACAGATACCCACACTGGCTTGCATGAGGAAGACTGATGTGGGGAGAAAGAGAGCCATCCAATCCACCCAGAGAGAGTGAGGCCAGTCAACAATGATAGGGCCAATGTTTAGACCAAAAAGAGGGGAAGGGGACCTTTTGGAGATTTGAGTATGTTCAGTCCAGACATTCAACAGAAAACCATGCAGACATGCCAAAGTATGACCAATGAGGTGGATTCACTGATATATTTTCATGTAGAAAGTCAACAGGACGTTATTTAACCAGGCGTATTCTTTTGCATACATAAAGCACATGGAACAAGACAAAGAGAAACTAACGATTTGAGTCCAACGTTCTCCAGGGTAATCTCTTCCAGACTGGATGACTTACTGAGTGTGTGCAAGACCTGCTCAGTGACCTCTGAGCCCTTGTATCAAAGAACAAAGCAACAAAAGAGAATCCAATTAGTAACACTGCAAAAACTGCAGAATTGTATTATATTAAAGCACTTTAGATGCACTCAAAATATCAGATTTCATTATGAGATATTCGTAAGAATGCGTAAGATTATTTTACTAATTCTACGAATAATAATGTTCATAAGGCAGTCATGATTGAATGTTGAATAAATAATGTATTCAAGGAACAACTGGCCTATGTTAATAAAAAATTACATTTACCAATAACAATATAATTAACAATATACAATAACAATATTATATTAAGATATTAAGTAAAGCACATAAGTGGATAGTTACAATGCGCAGGTCTTTGCAATAGAGTTTAATGAACCAGGTGTTGTAGGCCATGGATGCTACAATGACTGCGAGATCTCTGAAAGAAAGACACACACACACACACACACACACAGAAATCCACAAGAGCAATCAACAAACTTGGGAAGCTAAGGCTTAGCTGTGACTAGGTGTTTAAATAGAAAACACACTAATAACAGGGCGTTTCTTCTATAAATTATTGTAGGGCTGTGCAATTAGTCAAAAATTAAGCGAAATTGAAATTCAGTATTCAATTCAATATTGTCTTTAAAATTGTCTGTAAAATGCTAAATTATTTGCAGTATTGATTTGCGCTCTTATCGCCCAGCATTAATTCACAGCCATATTCAGTTTTCATCTGAACTTTAGTAATATTTGGATTTGACAACACACACACACACACACACACACACACACACACACACACACACACACACGCATACCTGCTCTCCAAGTGGCTGAAGTCTAGCAGATTGAACTCACGGTTGTCTTGAGAATGATAAATAGTGTCTACATCCTGAAGACAAACACAAATATTCATAACAAAGGGTTTTTATGAGTCACACACCACAGCAGTGTTTCCCGTGTTTCACAAAAACGAGACAGGAATTCCGGGGTAAAATTTAACTACATTTTTGCATCATTTGATAAATCCTAAATCATCCCCAGCCCCAGGTGGTAAGAGAAAAGCAGCAGTTGTCTTCTCATAGTGGAAAGATGGATATAAAAACCAGGAGAATGGAGCTTGATTTTAAAGACGTATGATGTACCTAAGATGGAATGATGGTCCACTGGGTCTTTTTAGGGGTCCCATTTTTCTGTTATTCATGTATTTTCTGAAACCACTTTATTCTTTTCAGGGTCATGATGGGTACGGAGCCTAGCTGGAATTATTGGCTGCAAGGCAGGAACACACCCAGGACAGGGCACCAGGACATCACACACTCACCCAATCACTCACACGTAGTGTAAGAAAATATCCGGACTGTGGAGCTCTCAGAAGAAACCCACAGAGACAAAGACAGTGACCCTAGGCAGTATTTGTACCCACAATCCCAGGACCCTGGAGCTGCGTGACAGTGACTTTACCTGCTGCGGCACCGTGCCACATTTTCTCATCAAACTAAGATTTGAAGATCGATCAGTAAACTAAATTTTCGTAGATGAACTAAAACTATAGCTATGTTTTAAGTCTATACTTCAGCAGAAAGCAAAGCTTAGACCTTGATGAACGTTCTAGTCTCTTTAGAAGAACAGAAACCCAGCTAACCCCAGTTAACAAGTTAGCAGCTCTGAGAGCTTTGTTCTTGCTTCAACCCAGATCAGCTTCACAATTTGTCATTGAAATGGATAAACTGAATACCTATCCATGCTTATTACTGCCTTGAAATGTAATAACTTTCACAAAACGCAATCTCGCCTATGAATAAAATAAATGATGGTCAATGATTTACACAGACTTTTATTGAGCATCAAACATGTTGGACACACACAATCACTCAGCTTACCCACTGCACCTCTTCTTTACAGCTGATGCCATTGTAATCACAGAGAGCAGCATATGTTTCTGAGAAGCCACCTGGGAGAGAAAGAGAAACAGATAAAAACTGTGTGTGTGTGTGTTCACATTTGAAAGTGTGCAAGGATGCAGCTGTATGTAGGGGTCATGTGTACAGTGTATGTACAATATGTATTGCAGCAGTATGTCATTGTCATTTTGTGTGTGTGTGTGTGTGTGCGTGTGTGTGTGTGTGCATGTGCGAAACACACCACAGGCTCTCTGTGTCTCCACTGAAGTGTCTGAACTGGGAGAGTACTTCCTGCTTCCATCTGACAAATCACTGTCTGAGTGACAGAGGGAAGGACTGTGAGTGAAAAAGAGAAAGAGAGAAAGAAAGAGAGAGAGAGAGAGAGAGAGAGAGAGAGAGAAGTTTGAGAAGAGAGAGAATGTGAAGAAGGGTAAGAGATGAGGGTGAGTCAATAAAATGAAAGATACAGAGTGATAGAGAAGAGTATTAAGGAGAAAAGTAGTGAGAGAGAGTAAGAAAGAAAAGGAGAGAGAAAAAAAATCAGGAAGAAATGATTAGAATGAGACAAAAAATGAGCATGAGAATGACAAAAAGAGAAAAAGGGAAAAATCAAAGAAAAATAGAACAAGAGTAAGAAGAGATAAAGAGAAAAAGGAGACAGAGAGAGAGAGAGAGAGAGAGAGAGAGAGAGAGAGAGAGAGAGAGAGAAATTATTTTTGTCCTAAGGGCTTTTAAAAGGAGAAATAAGCAATTGACATGGTCTACAAACCATTTACCCCAAGAGGGATTTCAAAGAAAGACAGCAGGGTGTGTGTGTGTGTGTGTGTGTGTGTCTGTGTGTGTGTGTGTGTGTGTGTGTGTATTTCTCATGTACTCACGCAAACATAGAGTTGTTGAATATCCGAGACAGAGCAAAGTTGATGTGGTTGATCACATGGTCCAGGTGGTCACGTGACTGGAGCCTTAGGGAATACGTTGACTTGTCGGTTTCTATGACAACCTGTGTAGGAGGAGAGAGAGAAAACAACAAATGCTCTTCTGTCACTAGGGTGCTGAGATGGCCGAAAAGAAAATCTTGTGGAAAAAAAATGAGCCCTGCCTTAGGGATGACCATTAGTGGACTGCACATAAACCAAGCTGGATCTGTTTATAAAATGTGTAAATATTTACAAAACTGGACACAGATGAATGGTCAGGGGTCATTTGCATTGCACTATGGATGAGTCCTGTTTGCTGATTGTTTAAAACATTCACTGAAAAAAATACATTTTCTATAGCAGTTTTGATCATCACAGTAAACAAGGACCTGGAAGCAATTTGACTGTCTCCTCTTCAGTCTATAAGGCGTTATAATGTACACTATGATCCAAAACGTAGCTTTAGGCTAACAGGTTAATCTTTAGAGATGAAGGAATACTGTTTTTTTTGTTATTCATAAATATTACAGGAGGTCCTCGGGTTTACGTCAGTCCAGAGTTACGATGTTTCGTGGTTACGACACATCTCCCATTTACTGTATAAAGCCTTGTTTCGACTTAAGTGGTTTTGCGTCGTAAACGTCGTAACGTGAACTTCGTGTTTGGTGTGTGCAGCGGAAAAATACACGGTTACGCGGCTCGGGACCAAGGAGGATAGGTGTTAGGATCGGATAAGTGCTTACAGTATGTTATTTACGTACAGTATGTACGTATGTTCCGACTTACACTGAAAATCGGTTTACGACGCGACGTAGGAACGGATCAACGTCGTAAGTCGAGGACCCCCTGTATAATGATATAATAAAATTACTTGAAGTACATTTTCTGCAAATACTTTATCAACATGAGTCTAAAAACATATAACAATGAGGCATACATATTAATGTAAAAAATGTTCAGAAAAACAAGGCACACAACAACAACAACAATAAAACATTTCACTGCCCATAATAATGAGGAATAATTCCCAAATGGGAATGTAGTCAGATACGGTGATTATTTTAAGTAACACTAGGTGAGATTTGGTATTTTTGATCCTACGCTACACCTACAGACTGTAATTTATTTTTACAGCACTGTGCTGGTCTCTGAAGCTGTAACTTTAAGGTAAAAATGGTAATTAGTTTTCTTTTAAAGACTCAACTATATTGTTCAATCACATAAACATTAAATTCAGTGTAGCACACCCTATTCACATGTGCACAAATGCAAAAATGTTCTATTCTGACTGAGATTATTAAGATTATCAGGATGTACGTAGCCAGTGTGTGACTATAGCCACTGCTGGATCATATTCTGTTAAAACATAACTGCATAGAACATGGCTCATCAGAACTAGATTCTCAATTAGTTCTTAAAAGCTGCTCTGCCTGAGGTGTTAGTCATAATTAGCTGAAATTCCTTAATTAAGGTCATTAGAGAATAGCTAGAGTTTCGATCAATGCATATATATGCGCTTGTAATTAAGTTAAGAACACTGCTGCCTGATCAAAACCACAGGAATCTGTATGCAGTCCACTCACTTGCATCTCAGGGTGTGTGTTCATGGCTCGAATCTCCAGGAAATTAAAGGTTGCCTCCACCTAAAATGAAACCCTTTTTATCATTCACAATCGCTGATAGACTTTTCCAGTTGAAAATCGCATTAAATATCTCTGCCTGCATCAAAATTGGTGGCAAGCGCCCAAATCTAACCTTCGTCGGCACCTTTGCAGCCATAAGATGGAGCCTCCATGTCGTGAGTACCTGGAGGGGAAGAAGGTCCAAGCATTACTGCTGAATTCAGAAGGAAACATACAACAAAACTTAACATATAAAGGCCTGTTATTATCAACAAAACACTAAATCACTCTCTGCCACAGGTATGTTATATTCACAACCTGTGACATCACAAAACTCTTTTACGTATGAAGGCTAGTTAAGTCGTGGTATTTGAGCAGGGTGAGATATTCCAAACTACATACTACAACCCTATGTAATAAAAACTATACCGCACTTATTTTGACATACAGTTTAGTATGGAAGCATGAGGATTTGGATGCAGCCATACTTACTTTAAAAAGTGAGATATGCCTTCAAATTTCACCACTGTTGTGATGGTTGATAGGGTGACACGAGACGAGGAAAATACCATAAACTAGCAAGTATAGCATTTGCCTAAGCTAACAGGCTCCAGTGCAAACCAGTCTTGAGACTGGGTTTTAATTTCAAATGCCTTGGGACTTTCATTCATTCATTATCTGTAACCCTTACCCAGTTCAGGGTCACGGTGGGTCCAGAGCCTACCTGGAATCATTGGGCGCTAGGCGGGAATACACCCTGGAGGGGTGCCAGTCCTTCACAGGGCAAGTGTGGGACTGGCTTTTCCAATAATAATAAGAGACAGACTTCCAGTTTAAGCTGAAGGAGTCAGGAAGCAATCTGTATTGTCCAAAGAATGTGTAACTTTAATGTATGCTACAAGCTGCAACTACTATGCTAAAGCTACTATGACATACAAATAGATCAATATTAGCTTGAGGCTAACATGCAATTGAAAGCTCCATTAGAAAGCTAGTGGAAATTATCTTTGCAGGAAAAAGACATAAACACATATTTTTGAAGAGAACATCAAGGTTTATGTCTTAATTAATTCTAGGAAATGTTACTGGTATTTTTCTTTCTATTGATTCTCCTTCGTGTTATGAAACAGACATTATATTGACCCCTAGTGGCCTGGATGTGTAAGAGACTATGAAGTAAACCCATTTTGAATATGGTCACCTTCATGGTCTCTTTTATGGAGCAAGAACTGGTTTGTTCAGGGACTGCAGCCATTGTTCCAAGACAGTGACCACACCTTTTACCCTACTACCTCTGTCCACTGAGACAGCAGTGTTTTATTAGAATAGAAAAATCAACAGTATTTAGTACTCCACAGAAGAAAGAATGATATGTGTTGTTTGCTTTATAGGCCACACAACTGACTTTCAAAAATGACAAATATGTAATTAATAAAGCAAAGTATGCCTCAATAAATACAGGCCTGCTGTTAATTTGTGATGAATATTCAATGTCCAAAAGCATACTGTCATAGAGTCCCTATGGCTGTTCACATGCACATGAAGAACACGCGCACACACACACACACACACACCACAATGTGCTGGACGTTTCTGCAGGTTGCCCTAGAAACCACTGGAGTGAGAGGAGACAAGAGGTTAGTGCTCTCTCTCCTTTGCGCTCTCTCTCTCTCTCTCTATTGATTTTGGATCCTTTTTTCATCTACGCCATGTGCCACTGCTATTCAGGTTTCTGCCTGGCTATAATTGTACAGATGGGCTGTAATAATTTAGACCTCTGATGTTCATTTTCACTAATATTCTGGCAGATTAGGACATATCAAAAAAAAACCTTAGCGGCCTGAACATGAATCAGTATTTAAGGTGGCACTGTAATGATTTTGCCCCTTGCACATCCATTTCAATTTAGCAAGAACACACACAAAGCCTAGTCATTTTATTACTGAGGTCTTTTAATCCAGACCTGATGGACTGAGCTGAAGATCACCATGCTCAATGCCAAATGTTAGCTATAGGAATAAAAACTGTCCTATTGAGCTGTGGACATCTGTATCTGACCTGAATAATGATTTTGATGCTGAATGCCAGTAGCCCTTAGGAGTCTTAGCTAATGTTTAGCCATTTTTGTATCTGATTTGCCTTTATATGCCACATTTAAAGTTTACCATTAGTCTTGTCTCTCTCTTTGCTCTCTTTTCTCTCTCTCTTCTGTCTTTCTCACTTCCAGCAAGTTCGCCCCTCCCACACCACCCTTACTGTGTTCAGCTGAAGTGTAGTAAAGTGTCGGTAGAGTCCAAACTCTTTTTCTGTTTCTTCATAAGATGAAAAATGATGAAGCTACTAAAAAAAGGCAGCCTTTTTACCCACATGAACATTCATTCATTCATTACCTGTAACCCTTATCCAGTTCAGGGTCGCGGTGGGTCCAGAGCCTACCTGGAATCATTGGACGCAAGGCGGGAACACACCCTGGAGGGGGCGCCAGTCCTTCAGAGGGCAACACACTCACACACTCACACCTATGGACACTTTTGAGTCGCCAATCCACCTACCAACATGTGTTTTTGGACTGTGGGAGGAAACTGGAGCACCTAGAGGAAACCCACACGGACACAGGGAGAACACCTCGCAGACAGTCACCTGGAGCAAGAATCGAACCCACAACCTCCAGGCCCCTGGAGCTGTGTGACTGCTTTTCGACAGAAACTGATGGCAATGTTCAGTGTGACTATGTTTTCATGCGTCTCGTCTTGAAACAGTCACAGTGTTTGATCAAGCCGGCATGATCAGCAACACTTACGGGTTAAATCCTCAGAGCAACGTTCCAAAATCTAGTCCAAAGCCATTTCAGAAGAGTAGGAGCTACTGCAGCACAACAGGACTACACCATACTAAAAACCATTTACGTCAGAAGAAAGCTGTCTTCTTTGGAGCATAGAGTGTATGTTGTGGCTATGACTAATAAAAAGTGTCTCCCTTGGGCTATAAGTCAATCAAGATAGGAATCAACTATATATACAAAAAAAAAAAAGATGCTGCATCTACCGCCATCATTGATGCATCACTTCTCTGCATCTCTACATAAAGCATGATGGATGATGAGCAGGAGAAATATTCTTAGACTCTCAAGGTTAAAGTCGCAGCACAGAAAGCCATGGCTTCTGTTCACTGCAAGATGGCTAACTACTCTCTGTGGCGTCTGTGTGGGTTACGAGCTGGCAAAGCCGTCTCTGTCCAAACACTTCTCTCACTGTAACTGAGAATGAAAAAGCAGAATGCTCAAGAAAGGAAGGGTTCTGTCAATTTTGCACAGATTTTGTGTGTTGTAACTAATGCTCTTCTAACTTTGATGTTTTATTCTTGAATATGTTTAGTATACAAAGCTACAACAAAACGGAAATATTCAAAGGGACCTCTACAAAACAGTACAAAGTTATTCTGATTACATTTATTACATGAAGAAACATTCACAACCTGAGGTCCTAAGAGAAGCGGGGTATTTTAAAATACAATAACCCCATCTACAGAATACAAAGGACCACAGAAAATTTAGTAAGTAAGATAATGATCCCCAGAGTAGTGCTGGACGATATGAGCACAAATCAATATCACGATTAATTCTAATTAATTCTACCCCAATTCCAAATAATGAATGATTATTTTGTTTTTGTATTTTTGACCCTCATATCGTTCAGTGACGAGGTTTGTGCTGTAAATATGCTCCAGTTTTAAAGCTGGGATATGTTTTCTAATGTTGCCGGGAGCTTGTTCCTCTCTTGTTTATTAAGTCAAATCAAATCAAATCAAATTTATTTGTATAGCGCTTTTTACAACTGACGTTGTCACAAAGCAGCTTCACAGTTTCAAGACAGAACATTTAAATCAAAGCCCAATGCAAGCAAGCCGAAGGCGACAGTGGCAAGGAAAAACTCCCTCGAGGCTGGAGGAAGAAACCTTGGGAGGAACCAAGACTCACAAAGGGGACCCATCCTCCTCTGATCAAACTATAGATTGAATTTTAAATGATCACCAATGAAGTGTCATTATGCTACATAATAATAATAATAATAAGGTGAGCAGCTGGTCTGGTCTGGTCTGCAGGAGAATCCAGCAAACAATCTTCCATCAGTGGGCCACCATTCTCTCAGAAAACAGTAAAACAGTAAAAGGGAAGCAGTTAGTTGAGTTGAGTGCAGCAGAGAATAAGAGCATGTGAATATTTTCTGTAGTGTAGTGACGGATCTGACTGTAACAGACTGGGAGGAGGGAAACCAGAAGGAGCTCAGGCAAAGACATCCTTTTGTTCCAAGCAAGAGAAATTGTGAGCACATCATCCAGGTTTACCCTGATTCTCCATGTCCATGGGTTCCTGAAATGACAACCTTAAACTAGACAGAGGTTAGTTGCCAAAGGCTAAACTGAACAAGTGTGTTTTGAGCCTAGACTTAAACATAGTGACTGTGTCTGCGTCCCGAACACTAGCTGGAAGATTGTTAAGCACTGTTTATATTTGTTGTGAGATTGTGATTGGTTGCTGAAACTTTTTTTTCTCAGTGTTTACATTTGACTTCTTTTTGTTTCGTCTTAATGATAGTCAAAACACAACACGTCCAAACCACAGACGCTGGGTAGCTGCTCAAGTCGCTCTGTCGGCCTCGCCATTTAGGTTGCTTTCATGTGGCAGATAGGGGCAGAGTCATGTGACTACAGCTTGGTAGCATGGTTTTAAAAAGACAGTACATGAACACACAGTGGGGACATAACAGAATAAAAATAATTGATATAATAAATATAGACAACATTATGATGATTAGAAGTTCTGAATGTCGATTTCAACTAATTTTTGATTAATTTCTCAGCCCTACCCCAGAGCATCAGCCAGCTCAGAATTTGGACCAAGCACTCTCCTCTACCCAAAGTCAAAAGGCATCTGAGAGCATATCTTCTGAAGAAACAATGTTCCAGAGTCATGAACACTTAAACTGCTCTGGGTTTTAAGATGTGTTAAGAATGTTCCTTTAACTTCAACACTGAGTGATCACTGGATTAGGAACGCCAACCTTGGCTCTACACTCAATGTCCATTTCCTCAGCTCCACTGACCACACAGGAGCACTGATGGAGGATGTATGGTTCTAATATTTAATAATGCTTTACAAATTTGAATATCAGATTTGACAGAAATACCCATCCCAAGCCTGAATCTAACAAAAGAATACAGACAAATAAAACTGTATACTGTACAATTATTACAATACATTACAAACAAGTGTAAACCGTCTTAGGAAGGAATAGCACTGAGGTTCGTGAGCTGGAACAAATGTTTGTTTCATATGACCCATCAAGATGAGAATGCGGATGGTTTTCTACTGCACATCAAATGCTAGTCAGCCTCCTGCTGGTACCTCAAACCCCTCCCAAACACATTTTGAAGCGTTTCACCCAGAGTGTTCAGCTTCCTGCCATCATGTCATGTCGTACTCCCTTTAAAAAAATGTTTGCAGGAGGTGGATTAAAAAGTTTTATTTTAGCAATAAACATGAAGCTTTTAGGCAGATGGCATTTTAACCATTCCTACTGATCCGGGATGAAAGCTTGGTTGTAAAATCCACACTCAATTTCTGCCGGAGGCTGACAAACCAACTTTAAGAATAACACAAAACTGCGAACAATGACCCATTTAAGTATTTTCACAGTACATCCAGGCTTAGAGGCAGAGAACATCGTTTTCATGCAAGGCTGGGCGGCTTCTTAACAAGAATGGTCATGCTGTCAGATAATGACCATATGATAATATTCCAGTTCATCGTTGTATGGTACTCAGGGATTCATAACACTTACAAATCCCCTTGTCTCCTTTCAGCCAAGGTCATAATGTTTATTACTAGGCAATGAATCTGGGTGCTAAAGGAGCTGCTTCTGATTTGCCACAGGCCATCAGGGACGATAGGCCAAACGTGTACCGCTCATCCTTTGCCCCTTAAACATATGAACAAAATAAAGGCTTCATTCTAAACCAATTGTATGATAATTCATTAGATAAGAAGGAGTCCTCATCACTTTCAGGGTTCAAGCACTTAGCACAGCTTTAAAAAAATTGTCTGGCTCACAGTACCAGCTGAAATTCAAATGCAGTTTCATTTTAATCCACAACAAACTTGCTCATAATGTGCTGATATACGACTGCTTAGATAGTGGCTTATTGTGTGGATTTTTATTGTTATGTCCAAGAACCTACAACAAATTGCATCAGCGCATCTCTGAACCTAAACAATCATTAAAAATTCAACCATCTATGAATGAGCAATTACACAGATTTTAAATATTCCCTTGGTCCCCATTCCAAACCTGATCCCTTCCCTCTCTACTCTTCATGAATGGCATATACAGTCCTCTGGTGAAGAAACTAAGCAGATGAGAGGAGACATAGAAGAGTCAAAGTAAAAATACAACCACCCCAAGCAGAATTATTAATTAGAAATTAGAAGTATTCAGCAGCAGCATCTTAACCAAACAATCTGTTCCACCTTAAATGGTGCAGCAATTACATTCATTCATTCATTATCTGTAAGCGCTTATCCAGTTCAGGGTCGAAGTGGGTCCAGAGCCTACCTGGAATCATTGGGCGCAAGGCATGAACACACCTTGGAGGGGGCGCCAGTCCATCACAGGGCAACACACACACTCACACACTCACACCTATGGATACTTGTGACTCGCCAATCCACCTACCAACGTGTGTTTTTGGACTGTGGGAGGAAACAAGAGCACCTGGAGGAAACCTACTCAGACACAGGGAGAACACACCACACTCCTCACAGACAGTCACCCAGAGGAAACCCACACAGACACAGGGAGAACACAGCACACTCCTCACAGACAGTCACCCGGAGGAAACCCACGCAGACACAGGGAGAACACGCCACACTCCTCACAGACAGTCACCCGGAGTGGGAATCGAACCTCAACCTCCCACATGACCTCAACCTCCAGGTCCCTGGAGCCTTGTGACTGTGACACTACCTGCTGCACCACATTTACATTATGGTTTGATATTCTGGTTGTCTGTTCCACCTTAAATAGTGCATCAATTACTTCCTGGCTTCATACACAAACTTAAGTTGTGCAGCAGACACATTCTGGTTTCATATTCAGATATTCCATTCCACCTTAAATAGTGCAGCACTTACCTTCTGGTTTCGTATTAACACATTTTGTTCCCTATTAAATTGTACAGCAATACCATTTTAAGTTCGCAACTTTATAAGACTCAAGTAATCATTGGTTTTTCTCTTCCGCCTTAAATAGGCAACTATATTATGCTGAAATTACCTCCTTAATTAAATCTTTGTGTTCCACTTTAAATAATACAACGTGCAAGATTAAACCTATATGTAAATATTTGATTTGTTTATATGAGCAGTGCTTTTTTTTGTGAGCTCTTGTCTACTGTTCATGGCAGCACACTACAGCAGTGTTTTGCCTACAGCATTTCAGTGACATGCGCTAGCAGTGGGTATACGTCTGTCACCCAGGTGTGTAACAGGACTAATATCTGAGCTTCATGTCTGAGCTGGAGAAGTGCTGAAGACTGCAGCGAGGAAGTTCTGTCAACAAGCAGGAACACACACACACAGCGCGAGACGTCATGTCACAGGCCTCTGGAACGGGGTTTAAAGGATCTAGGGCACACAGACACTCCAAAGTAGAAAAACTTTGCAGTTCGTTTGAACAAAACCCTTATCTTGCCTTGAGGAAGACTGCTTCTCCTCAAAAGCCATCTGTGGTGAATACGAAGACAATACAATGCGTTTTCACTATGGATCATAGGGACTAGGGAACTAGGGACGTGCATTCTCATTAAATATGATATGATTAATGAACCAGGGTTAATCAACAGGGTTAATGAACCATTAATTGTTTAACCAACAAAAATGAATGGAGGGCTGTAGGCCTAGATTTTAAGTGACAGCAGAATGATGTTGAGCAAACAGTTAGCAGCACTCAGAGGAGAACATGAATGAATGAGTCATTACTCATAAATGCTCATTGATTAATCTGAGGTCATGTGTCCATTTGTTTCATGAAATAGAAATACAGGCTTCTGTGTGAACAGACTGAGCAGATGAGCTGAAGCAAAGCCAATGCTAAAATAACTCCATCAGTGCAACATTAACAGTCAGAAAATCTTGAGATATTTTTAAAGGATTCTTGAAGTTAGCTTCTTATTCACCAATGTATTCATCTAATTTCACATTCCACCTTAAAAAATATAGCACTTAGACTCTGGTTTCATGTCTGTCAGTCCTTATTTCAACTTCCCATTGTTTTATGAAGGGAAATGCGTGGATTAATGGCCGCAGATTCACTATTTATTCATTCCTCTAACCATCCATCAATCCATCCATCCAAGGAGAGCAGTGAGGCAAGACACTGATGGGAATAAAATTGACCAGATTTCATCAAGTGAGGCCGTGTCCTGTGGAAAATTACTTAAAGAAACAAACAACCCCAAAATACTAGGACAAACATTCATTCATTTATCTGCTATAGTCACTTCATCCTGATCAGGGTCATGATATTTCCAAAGCTCACCCAGAATCGCTGGGTTAAAGGCCTGAGCACAATATGGACAGTTGGCCAGTCCATCGCAGGGCATCTCACATTCACCCAGTCCCTCACACCAGTGGGCGATTTAACACAGACACTACACCTCCCAACATTTGTTTTAGTACCAGAGGAAACACTCTCAGACCACACCAAACTCCTCACAGACCAGAAATGAACCCAGGACCCCCGGACCCAGGCACTATATCAGTAACATCCATATGGCACTGTGCTTCACGGTTCATTCATTATCTGTAAGCGCTTATCCAGTTCAGGGTCGAAGTGGGTCCAGAGCCTACCTGGAATCATTGGGCGCAAGGCATGAACACACCTTGGAGGGGGCGCCAGTCCGTCACAGGGCAACACACACACTCACACCTATGGATACTTGTGACTCGCCAATCCACCTACCAACGTGTGTTTTTGGACTGTGGGAGGAAACAGGAGCACCTGGAGGAAACCTACTCAGACACAGGGAGAACACACCACACTCCTCACAGACAGTCACCCGGAGGAAACCCACGCAGACACAGGGAGAACACACCACACTCCTCACAGATAGTCACCCGGAGGAAACCCACGCCAACACAGAGAGAACACACCACAATCCTCACAGACAGTCACCCGGAGGAAACCCACGCAGACACAGGGAGAACACACCACATTCCTCACAGACAGTCACTTGGAGTGGGAATCGAACCCACAACTTCCTGGAGCTGTGTGACTGCAACACCTACCTGCTGCACCACCGTGCCACCCTAAACTAAAATAAATTCAGCTGAATTGTTGGCTTGTGTATTTTGTATTTCGTCCCCTAATGTAACTTAACAAATGCAGTTATTTCAGTGTTAAAACACTGGCACCTTAAACGGTAAACAGAATACTCAACTAGCCATACACATCTTGAACACCTTTTAATTTGGCGCTTTAACTCACAGCAAATCCAGATACAAATGGAGGCTGTAGATTTTCTGCCGTGAGAGTCACTGTGACAGGGCTTGAGACGACGGTTGGTTGGAGAGAAAAAGACAGCAGATGAAACGGGATGCGACATATCAAGTGGAGTGGAGTGTGAAGTTATACTGTCGCCGTGGCGACTCCCACCCTCTGCTCTCTCTCTCTGCTCTGTCGCTCTTCGTCATCCTCTTCCTCACTTATGTCCACTGCACTTTGAGGGTAAATGTTTAAGACTCTCTTTCTCTGTCTCCTTCTCTTAGTCTGTATTAGTTAGCTCCACTGGGCCCCACTCTACAATACTCAATGCTTCATGCCTTATTCAGCTGTGTATACTGTAAAAACTATTGTCTTGAACTAAAACTATTGTCCAGAGCCTACCTAGAGTCATTGGGCGCAAGGTGGGAATACAACCTGGAGGGGGTGCCAGTCCTTCACAGGGCAACACACACAAACACACATTTAAACACAACTGTCTCCTTGTTAAATAAAAATTGCCAGATTGAAGGGACTAATCACCTGTGTCACCAAAGTAGGCTTTATTAATGACGTTGTAAATTAAAAATATGGAAAATTTGGGGTTAAATGTAGATTTTTGTATGTCCAACAGTGACCCTAACTAAACTAAACTCAATACTAAAAGCTATAAACAACCATCTAAACACTCTCTGTAAAACAGTTTGTTTTGGGTCGCACAGATATTTTCTATAGAGTTTTTTCTATGGTTTCTAAGTACAAAAATCTAATTTTACTCATGGGCAAGGTGTACAGATTTCATGTTTGTGATAAGGCTGGAGAATATGCCCAATATTTATATTGCAATATTTCTTAATTTCAGTCAATAATAGTGTGACCAGACGTCCTCTTTTACCCGGACATGTCCTCTTTTTTAGACTTAAAAAAATGCGGAACTTCACAAACGTCCGGGATTTTGTTTTTCTAGAGCTTACATAGAACTTCGAGAAGTTTCGTTCACAAACTAGTCCCGCCCTCCCCTACTCCGATTGGTTCGCTTGAGTGAGAAGGGGGCGTGGTGAAGTAGCCTAAAATCTTCTGATTGGACGATCTGACTGTAGAACTACCGTTATTGGTCGATAACCTTCTCTGTAAACATTTAATTGGTCAGTCTGCACGTCAGTAGTCCTTGTTTACCTCAGGCAAAGCTCATGTACCTACCCTCATCTCGAGCAGCTATGCCGAAACGTAAATGTAAGTTCTCAGATGAATTAAAAAAGAATTCCCCATGTTTTGTGTAGCAAATAAAGGTGTAAAGGACCTAAAAGCTCACATAGGTTCAGCTAAGAATACAACGGCATGTTGTTCGCCCCCACCCCCCACCCCCAGTCAATACGATATAATTCCCATATCAATATAAACCCACAGAACAACTCAAACATAAACTTCCTGAATGTCAGTCAATGACCGATGCTGTAAATAATGTATATTGAAATATTAAAAATGTGTTTCAAGCCATAACATTGTATTGTGATATATAATAATACTGAATTGTTGTCCAGCTCTACTTTGTAAAACATTAAAATGAAAACCCCACTAGTGGTCCGCAGTCCTTCTCCTGAAGATGCAGTTCTTCTTCCCTCCTACGGAATAATCTTAACCAGAAGACATTTTACATCCTGCTTCTTGCTGCTTACATTGTCAGCATTTTCTTTCGCCTCTCACTTTTCTGGAAATTCATGTTATAAAGTCTCTCAAGAAAACCACTCACTTTTTTTCCACTCAAGTAGAACAAGCAGTGCCTGAGTAAATCTATGTTGTCACACCAACAACTGTAGTGCAGCAACCTTTCAGAACAACAACAACATGACAGGAGAACAGAAGTCATATATTTTACACTGGGATGATGTGAAGAACGTTGAGTTTTTTCACCACCCTGTGCTCAGAGATCATAAAAAAAGTATCAGTGCCCTCACACAGAGAGACATTCATGCTAAGTCAAATATATAGGCACTGCACTGATCATTTCCTCTGAAATTAAGACGTAGTGGGTCCTCTACTGCTGCTGCAACAATAACTATGCTTTTGGAAAGACTTTAGATTGGATGCTGTAACATTTCTGTGAGGATGGCACTCTGAAATCAGGAAATAGGTGAGGTCAGGTACTGATATTGATTGACTAGCTTTGGATCCTGTGTCATCACTTTATTGAAAGTGTTTGATTGTAATAACACAGTGCAAATCTGTAAAATAACAGTGCTACTCTGTAGAACATAGAATGAAAATTACTGCAAATGTATTGTTTTTCTACAGTATTTGAATTTGCAGTCATTTCTGCCAGTTTTTATTTAGTTTTTTTGTGTTTTTTACATTATACTCCAGCTCATCCATTGCTGGAGAGGGCTCCACCATTTCAGAAAACACAGTTCCACTGCTATACTGCACTATGGGGAAATTTACACCCATCCAGCCAAAGCTTGGCATTGACTATAGTGACCTAAGTCTTATGTGCAGCTGCTCGAGGGCTGTCTCATTTCTTTTCATGATTTTCTACAGAGATTACACATCAGTGTCCACGACGGGTGCACTCTAAATTAGCTGAATTCACTAATTAAAGGGGGTCTACGAACATCTTTGGACGTACAGCTCATGGTGCTAAAACCTAGCGCTATACAAATATGAAATGTTGTAATTAAGGCTTTGAGCAGATATCTGTGTTGTGCCAGACTCAAGATAAGCAGATAAAAGCCAAGCAGCCTGACTATAAAAATGGATCTGTCCCCAAAACTTCAAGCACACATTAAGGGACTCTAAATACAACTGCACCAGATGACACTGAAAGAACAGAAAACACTGCGGTAAAGTTTTACTTCAAAACAGGATTTTGGAGGCTGATCCTCATGAGAAGAGTCTTTATCAAAGCCTTCAACATCAAAAAGTGAAGACGCCAAGTGCCTCTGGCAGCCATTAGCAACGGCTTCATAAGCTCAACGCAATAGGAAGCCTGTCTGTTCTAATTTGATTGATTAGACAGACAGACCTTTCGGATACACTGTAGGGATGAGCATTCGTGGCTTTGTTTTATGACCGCTGGTACTTTGAAAAAACAAAATAAGAATAAAAAAGCACAGAAGAACATCTCTGAACCCAGCTTGGAAAGCCATGCTATTCTGAGAAACATCGGCTTGATGTGTCTAAATGGCAATAAACTATGGCATAATACGTCTACAAGGGCAACTAAATGGTCCCATATATCTTGTTGTCTAGTGCTTAGAGAGATATCAGGGGATGTTAAAAGACAGTAAACAAGAAATAGCACTCCAACTCTGGCTATTTGTTTCTGCTAATGAATCTTGATGGATGTGATGTGGCTCCTGATAGATATGATATCGCAAGGCCCCAGAGTGGCGCAGCAGTCTAAACATCGGCAATCTACGGGAGTTCATTGCTTCAATACCCAATGATGCGGCAGAGTTTAGGAAAGCACTCCGTGGGTGGGTAAGACAGCCCCCATCTTCTCACACCCTTAAGGCCGGGTCCTTGGGACCTGTGAGACAATGTGCCGCCCAAAGAAACAAATCATTTGGCTAAAATATTATGATTGAACTAGTGAAAATATGATGTGGTGATGTGTATAATCTCTAACCAGTCAATATTCCTTTAACCCTTGGGGGTCTAAGGACATTTTCTCAATTTTCTGAAATTCGCCTGTAATAAAAGCACTTTTATTACAACATATTCCCCACATGTTTTATATCAAAATGTTCAGAACAATCTCAGCTCTCTCGTTAAGAGAGGCCCATGTGACCTAGAGCATTTTATGAAGAGATAATCTGTCTCGAACCCTGAAAAACTAATGCGATTTAAGAAAATCTTTATATTTCTTATGAAAACATCCCTTTACTTGTTTCGGTGATTGAAATAGTTTTATCAAGAGTCTTAAAAACAAGCGAATCCACCAGTGAGACACGGGGAGAGGCAGAGGAGGCATGTCTCAAGCTTATACATAGGCTCGCAACTCGGGATGCACAGTAAACATGCATCGAAAGAGCAGTTCTGCACATTCACAGAGTGTTTGAACTGTATTTCTGCGCTGTGTGTGTTACACACACACATTCACTCACACCTATGGACACTTTTGAGTCGCCAATCCACCTACCAACATGTGTTTTTGGACTGCGGGAGGAAACTGGAGCACCCGAAGGAAACCCACGGAGACACAGGGAAAACACACCACACTCCTCACAGACAGTCACCCGGAGGAAACCCACACAGACACAGGGAGAACACACCACACTCCTCACAGAGAGTCACCCGGAGGAAACCCACACAGACACAGCGAGAACATACCACACTCCTCACAGACAGTCACCCGGAGGAAACCCACGCAGACACAGGGAGAACACACCACACTCCTCACAGACACTCACCCGGAGGAAACCCACGCAGACACAGGGAGAACACACCACACTCCTCACAGACAGTCACCCGGAGGAAACCCACACAGACACAGCGAGAACATACCACACTCCTCACAGACAGTCACCCGGAGGAAACCCACGCGGAAACGGGAAGAACACACCACACTCCTCACAGACAGTCACCCGGAGGAAACCCACACAGACACAGAGAGAACACACCACACTCCTCACAGACAGTCACCCGGAGGAAACCCACACAGACACAGAGAGAACACACCACACTCCTCACAGACAGTCACCCGGAGGAAACCCACACAGACACAGAGAGAACACACCACACTCCTCACAGACAGTCACCCGGAGCGGGAATCGAACCCACAACCTCCAGGCCCCTGGAGCTGTGTGACACCTACCTGCTGCGCCACCGTGCCGCCCTTAAATCAAATCTCTAGAGTTTAATACAAATATTGATATTTTTTTCAATCAAATTTCCCATTCCATTTTCTCTCAAACTAGCCCTGTTATTATGGCTGGATTTTCCAGTTTTTTTGGCTTTGCAGTAATTGAAATTCCCTGTTGTGAGTCCATCCTTTAATCAAATCAGGCACTAAAGTCCTAAACCGGCATAATCTTCATTTACAGACACTCTTGGATGAAGCTGTTTCTTCTACTGCCATGGTCTTAGTGGACACACAGTAGGGATAAAACATTGTTTTGATGTCTAAAAAAACCTTCCTGCCCTCTCCTATTGTAAGCAAAACCACAAGGGTTTAGCCTCTGCCACTTTCAATGAAGCCCTACAGCAGCCCTTATAGCTTCATAACAAGGGTTTTGAGAACATTCTATTTATTTTTCTCATTTGGCTCGCTGCTAAGAAAAGAAACACTGTGTTAATCTTGAACTCAGACTGCCCAGAATTGTCTGTAGCACATGGGCTTACAGCTGAGCTTCATAGCTCTAGAGGAACGGCCTCTGGTAGAGAAGAGAAACGTTTAGTTTTACAGAAATCATAAAAATATGTATTTATGTTAACACAGGAGATTGCTCAGACAGAACTGGAAACCCTGAGAAATATTTCAGAGGGCATCTTCCTATCATCTATTATCCATGTGCACTAGAAAGAGGTAAGAGATTAAGAAGTTCAGTTCTAGCCGAACGTTGGTGCAATCGGCTGAGAAGGTTGCACCCGAGTGCGGCACCTTAGTTTAGTTTCAGTCTCGGTAATGAAGTACCCCTGCCCTGCGGATGGTAGAGTTTTTCTTGCTACAAGTTCATATAAAAAAGCTGTCGTTAATTATGGGATTAGTTGCATCAGGTTGGCGGGGAACAAGTCTAAAATGAGCAGTTCTATTCCAGTATAAATAACAACAGGCTCAGTTCCTCTCTACATACTGCAATTTAAAGCAACTTTAACCAGTCATTAGCATTTGTCATTTACACAGAACTGGACAATGGGCAGGAGATATAAACTGTACAGGAGAGAGCCTTAAAATGTCTCAGGATGGGCTCCCATGTTGCACCCAACCATTGGTTAGTGTGGTCTTATCCCCCCAACACTTAGAACAATGATTGCCAGTGGCCACTTACGCTTCTCCTGCAAGTGTGTTGAGCCGAACAATAAAGTTGTCAGCAGCAGTTAGACAAATAGCAGTGGGGAGATCTGACCGTATCTTTCAGCATTGTCTTTTTTTGTATGTTATATATGTGTCTTCTTGATGCACTTTTAGGATCCACAGCAAAAAGTGAGTGGTGCAAACATTCTCAAAGCAATAAGTCAAATAATTTAACAAAAAAAAGGATCAGTAAACAAACATTTGTACACAGTTAAAATGTAATTGAGCCAAAGTGGATTACATTATTTAAATATATTAGAATTGAGGTCACATTTATACTATTCGAACTCCATAATATAAACAAGCACATGTACTTAGGTAAAGTGACTCTTACTCTTTTTGCTCTGGTAAAAATCTTCAGTGCCATCTGAAATATACCCTAATTAAGAAGTGAGGGACCTAAAGTTCCATCAGGTTGAGAAATGACCAGAGGAATGTCCCTACTCTGTTACGCTTGATAACATTTTGGCCCAGAAGCGCTTTGGGCTTTGAGGAGATTCTCGCTGCCTTTGGATTTAAAATGAATCAAGGAGGTGTCAACCACTTCCTCTGAAGTCCAAGGCTACTTCTGAAACATATGTACTGAGGACAGCTAAGGTCAGTTTGGTAAGTTCCATCTGTTAAAGGAGATCAAAACCTTGGATGCAGATGCCCAGAGCTGCCTCTAAGACTTCCAATGGTTCCAATGGTTATTCTAGGGCTAAGAAATGTAACAATTGTAGTGATTACTATTGATAAAGGCCATAAAATCAGTAACTATGATTGTTTTTCTTATGCATTTATTTTTAGTTTTTTTCTTTGCCTATAATTCCCTGAAATTTCAGTCCTGTACTGATGTGTACAAACAGCAGTGTACGCTGTATTGGTAAATTTAATCAGAAACAGATGGTTTTTGTTTGTAATACTTGGTTTTTGTCAGTTGTTTTTCAAACTAAGCTTTTTACAAATGCAAGTGTAAATGAGTTTTGAAAAGACAGACATACAGTAAACACTTACAGCACCATTTTAGCTTCCTTGACTTAAAAAGGCCTAGGTAACAACACATTCTGCTAAAATATTCAATAATGTGTGTGTGTTTGTGTCATTTACATGTACTGTATGAGTTTAAAAGCCACAGCGTTTGTGGTAGTGAAATACACAAGTATATCTCTGGCTTTAGGGTAGAATAATATAGTCTTTAATAAACATTTTTAGAAAGGCTCATAACAC